>NC_083448.1:7511610-7551610 GCF_020745735.1 Hemiscyllium ocellatum | reverse complement strand
ACACGGGGTCACCCAGGGACACGGGGTGACACTGGGACACAGGGTCACCCAGGGACACGGGGTCACACAGGGTCACCCAGGGACACGGGGTCACACAGGGTCACCCAGGGACACGGGGTCACACAGGGTCACCCAGGGACACGGGGTTACACAGGGTCACCCAGGGACACAGGGTCACACAGGGTCACCCAGGGACATGGGGTTGCTGACCTGATGGTTCTGAATGTATTTGATCCTGGTGTTAGTGAATTTCCCCTTATCCCCCTTGTCCTATCGTCCCTCCCAGGAGCCCAGCACCCACCGAGGTCAGCGCCTCCCTCTGACAGCGCGTGTGCTGGTGAACCACACAGAGCTCCCTCGGTGTGCGTGTGCCCCTGGGTTGGCGACGCTGCATCTTGGTGAGCCCCTGTTCCCGTTCCCTCGCAATCCCGCCTCGGGTTCCACTTCGGGGGACCTTCATCCTTTCCACTTTGTGTGGACCGGCGATCTTCATGCAATGTCAGCCCAACCCTCTCCCTCTCTCCCCCTCCCCCCTCTCTCCCTCCCCCTCTCTTCCTCTCCCTCCCTCCTTCTCCCCCTCCCCCTCTCTCTCCTCGCCCCCCTGTGGATGTGATGGCCATGTGGTTTGGGGATTTGGGTGAGTGGGTTGGGCTGCTCGCGGTCGCGGTTGGGACCCTCCCTGGGCCGAATGCCGATAACCAGCCTGGACGGCAGTGCTCGGTGTTGACGGTGGAAGGTCAGTGCTCTGTCCTGACCACCCAGGCTGCCTCCCTCCCCCACCTGAACCCTGCCGGCCCTCCCTCTGCTGGCAGGCTGACCCTTGGCAAGTCTCCCTGTGGTTCCCTGCTCCCTGGAGGGGGTCACGCAGAGCGCAGGGGGCTGGGGATGTGTTCCACGCTGGGTTTCTCCAGGAGCTGAGCTGACACTGTGCGCTCTGTCCTGTGTCTTTCAGACCGGTTTCACCCCACTCCACATCGCTGCACATTACGAGAACCTCAACATTGCCCACATGTTGCTGACCCGGGGGGCAAATATCAACTTTACCCCCAAGGTAAGGGCTTGCATTCAGCCACCCCTGCTTACCTCCCTCACTGTCTACCCCCAGCAGCTCTCCCCGCAGTCAAGATTGACCAGGACGTTGCCAGGGTTGGAGGGTTAGAGCTACAGGGAGAGGCTGGGGATAGTGACAAAAGCGTTTGCTATGCTTTCCTTCATTGGTCAGAGTATTGAGTACAGGAGTTGGGAGGTCATGTTGCAGGACATTGGTTAGGCCACTGTTGGAATATTGCATGCAATTCTGGTCTCCTTCCTATCGGAAAGATGTTGTGAAACTTGAAAAGGTTCAGAAAAGATTTACAACGATGCTGCCAGGGTTGGAGCATCTGAGCTACAGGGAGAGGCTGAACAGGCTGGGGCTGTTTTCCCTGGAGCGTCGGAGGCTGAGGGGTGACCTTATAGAGGTTTACAAAATCATGAGGGGCATGGATAGGGTAAATAGGCAAAGTCTTTTCCCTGGGGTGGGGGAGTCTAGAACTAGAGGGGCCTAGGTTTAGGGTGAGAGGGGAAAGATACAAAAGAGAACTAAGGGGCAACTTTTTCACACAGAGGGTGGTACGTGTATGGAATGAGCTGCCAGAGGATGTGGTGGAGGCTGGTACAATTGCAACATTTAAGAGGCATTTGGATGGGGATATGAATAGGAAGGGTTTGGAGGGATATGGGCCGGGTGCTGGCAGGTGGGACTAGATTGGGTTGGGATATCTGGGTCAGCATGGACGGGGTGGGCCGAAGGGTCTGTTTCCGTGCTGTATATGTCTATGACTCTCCCCCCGCCTGTCTCGCTGTCTACCTGCACACCTCCCTGCGTTTTGGGATGGATCGACCTTTGTCTCCCTTTGTGTTGTTGGTCCCGTTCCCCGTGTCTGGGCCTGCCCGCCCCTCGGACTCCCCACTCCCCCAGTCTCTCCATCGGGGTTGTGTTTCCCAGGGTCTGTCGCTCCCTCACCTAAGCCCAGCTTCCCAACCGGGCCACATCTGAACCCTGGCCCTGGCCGGGCTTGAGTGGTCAGGGTCTCCGCGCTGAAATGTGGCTCCTCCTGAATTTGCCTGGGAACACGCTGGTCTGAGGGAGGTCAGACGGGAGAGGAAATGGCAGCGCCTTGAGGAACAGGTCCGTCGCTCCCCCGAGCGTGGGACTGAGGTGGTCAAGATGGCCGATGCCATACTTGTCAGGATTGGTGTCAGGGCGTTGAGTGCACACGTTGGCCAGGCAACTGTGGCCGACTTGGGCGAGGGCACGTTTGGAGTGGACGCGGAGAGGTTGGAACACCCATCAGGCGAGGTGGGACAATCCCCAAGCCGAAGGGGTGGGCACTGTTGGGCAGGAGTTGGCGACTCGAGGAGGGGGGCATGATGGGAAGTGGGGGTTGGTGGGGGGAAAGGAATGGGACAGGCCTGTGATCAAGAGGGAATGGGGGAGGGAGACGGTGCTGGGGTATCAGGGCTGTTGGGGGGGCGTGAGGGCAGGGGCAGTTGGGAAAGGTTCCGGATCAGTGGTGCTGGAAGAGCCCCGCAGTTCAGGCAGCATCCGAGGAGCGGCGAAATCGACGTTCCGGGCGAAAGATAAGAGAGGAGGGTGGGGATGGGGAGAAAGTAGCATGGAGTCCAATGGGTGAGTGGGGGAGGGGATGAAGGTGAGAGGTCAGGGAGGAGAGGGTGGAGTGGATAGGTGGAAAAGGAGCTGGACAAGTCCGGACAAGTCACGGGGACAGTGCTGAGCTGGAAGTTTGGAACTAGGATGAGGTGGGGGAAGGGGAAATGAGGAAGCTGTTGAAGTCCACATTGATGCCCTGGGGTTGAAGTGTTCCGAGGCGGAAGATGAGTCGTTCTTCCTCCAGGCGTCTGGTGGTAAGGGAGCGGCGGTGAAGGAGGCCCAGGGCCTCCATGTCCTCGGCAGAGTGGGAGGGGGAGTTGAAATGTTGGGCCATGGGGTGGTGTGGTTGATTGGTGCGGGTGTCCCGGAGATGTTCCCTAAAGCGCTCTGCTAGGAGGCGTCCAGTCTCCCCAATGTAGAGGAGACCGCATCGGGAGCAACGGATACAATAAATGATATTAGTGGATGTGCAGGTAAAACTTTGATGGATGTGGAAGGCTCCTTTAGGGCCTTGGATGGAGGTGAGGGAGGTGGTGCGGCACAGGTTTTACAGTTCCTGCGGTGGCAGGGGAAGGTGCCAGGATGGGAGGGTGGGTCGTAGGGGGGCGTGGACCTGACCAGGTAGTCACGGAGGGAACTGCAAAACCTGTGCCTTCACCTCCATCCGAATGGGACCAGGCTTCAATCGAGGGAGCAACTCAGAGGGTGAGGGGAGAGGTGAGGGGATTGGCAGGAGAGGCTGATTGCGAGGGAGGGAGATGGGCGGTGATCAGGACCGGGAAGCGGGAGATGGTTTTCACACGGAGTCTCTGTGCGACCCTCCATCCAGACGGGTCAGGGTACACCCTGAGTGCTGGGCAGTCCCCCTCGCCCCTCCCCCAGCTGACCCAACAGGGCCTGGGGACGGCAGTGGGTGAGTTGAGGCCCGGTCACTCCGACCCTAGGGCCTGCCCGACGGCTCACAGAGAGGGAGCTGTGTACCCACCAGCGTGTTGTTGTCTGTTCCCCGCAGAACGGGATCACGGCACTGCACATCGCCTCCCGGAGAGGGAACAGTAACATGGTCAGGTTCCTCCTTGATCGCCAGGCACAGATCGATGCTCGGACTAAGGTGAGACCACCCTGCACGCTGCCCTGGGACGGGGGGGTCACTGGGGATACTCCCCTGGGATGGGGAGGGTCACTGGGGATACTCCCCTGGGATGGGGAGGGTCACTGGGGATACTCCCCTGGGACGGGGGCTCATTGGGGATACTCCCCTGGGAAGGGGGGGGGTCACTGGGGATACTCCCCTGGGAAGGGGGGGGGTCACTGGGGATACTCCCCTGGGAAGGGGGTGGCGTCATTGGGGACACTCCCTGGGACGGGGGGGTCATTGGGGACACTCCCTGGGACGGGGGGGTCATTGGGGACACTCCCTGGGACGGGGGGGTCATTGGGGACACTCCCCTGGGACGGGGGGGTCATTGGGGACACTCCCTGGGACGGGGGGGTCATTGGGGACACTCCCCTAGGACGGGGGGGTCATTGGGGACACTCCCTGGGAGGGGTGGGTCATTGGGGACACTCCCCTGGGACGGGGGGGGTCATTGGGGACACTCCCTGGGAGGGGGGGGTCATTGGGGACACTCCCTGGGAGGGGGGGGTCATTGGGGACACTCCCCTGGGACGGGGGGGTCATTGGGGACACTCCCCTAGGACGGGGGGGTCATTGGGGACACTCCCTGGGACGGGGGAGTCATTGGGGACACTCCCCTAGGACGGGGGGGTCATTGGGGACACTCCCTGGGACGGGGGGGTCATTGGGGACACTCCCTGGGACGGGGGGGTCATTGGGGACACTCCCTGGGAGGGGGGGTCATTGGGGATACCACCCTGGGAGGGGGGGGTCATTGGGGACACTCCCCTGGGACGGGGGGGTCATTGGGGACACTCCCTGGGACGGGGGGGTCATTGGGGACACTCCCTGGGAGGGGGGGGTCATTGGGGACACTCCCCTGGGACGGGGGGGTCATTGGGGACACTCCCCTGGGACGGGGGAGTCATTGGGGACACTCCCCTAGGACGGGGGGGTCATTGGGGACACTCCCTGGGACGGGGGGGTCATTGGGGACACTCCCTGGGACGGGGGGGTCATTGGGGACACTCCCTGGGAGGGGGGGTCATTGGGGATACCACCCTGGGAGGGGGGGGTCATTGGGGACACTCCCCTGGGACGGGGGGGTCATTGGGGACACTCCCTGGGAGGGGGGGTCATTGGGGACACTCCCCTGGGACGGGGGGGTCATTGGGGACACTCCCTGGGACGGGGGGGTCATTGGGGACACTCCCCTGGGAGGGGGGGGTCATTGGGGACACTCCCCTGGGACGGGGGGGTCATTGGGGACACTCCCCTAGGACGGGGGGGTCATTGGGGACACTCCCCTAGGACGGGGGGGTCATTGGGGACACTCCCTGGGACGGGGGGGTCATTGGGGACACTCCCTGGGACGGGGGGGTCATTGGGGACACTCCCTGGGAGGGGGGGTCATTGGGGATACCACCCTGGGAGGGGGGGGTCATTGGGGACACTCCCCTGGGACGGGGGGGTCATTGGGGACACTCCCCTGGGACGGGGGGGTCATTGGGGACACTCCCTGGGAGGGGGGGTCATTGGGGACACTCCCCTGGGACGGGGGGGTCATTGGGGACACTCCCCTGGGACGGGGGGGTCATTGGGGACACTCCCCTGGGAGGGGGGGGTCATTGGGGACACTCCCCTGGGAGGGGGGGGTCATTGGGGACACTCCCTGGGAGGGGGGGTCATTGGGGATACCCCCCTGGGACGGGGGGGTCATTGGGGACACTCCCTGGGACGGGGGGGTCATTGGGGACACTCCCTGGGAGGGGGAGTCATTGGGGATACCCCCCTGGGAGGGGGGGTCATTGGGGACACTCCCTGGGAGGGGGGGTCATTGGGGATACCCCCCTGGGATGAGGGGGGGGCGTCATTGGGGAAGCATCAGGACATTCACAGAGCTTGAAAGATCGTCACAGTGAGGGGCACACACAGGCACGCACACGCATACGCAGACACGCACACGCACAGACCCGCACACACACAGACCCGCACACACACACAGACCCGCACACGCATATGCAGACACGCACACACACAGACCCGCACACACACACAGACCCGCACACACAGACCCACACACACACAGACCCGCACACACACAGACCCACACACACACAGACCCACACACACACAGACCCGCACACACACAGACCCGCACACAGACCCGCACACAGACCCGCACACACACAGACCCGCACACACAGACCCACACACACACAGACACACACACACACACAGACACACACACAGACCGACACACACACAGACCCGCACACACACAGACCCGCACACACACTGACCCACACACAGATACGCACACACATACACAGACACGCACGCACACAGACACATGCATTCACAGTTACATGCACACACAGATGCGCGCACGCACACATACAGACACGCACGCACACACAGACGCGCGCGCACACACAGACCCACACACACAGACACTCGCACACTTGCGCGCACACACAGACACTCGCTCGTACACAGACGCCTACAGACACGCGCGCATACGGATATACGCGCAAACAGATACACGCCCGCACTCGGATATGCGCATGCGCACGCGCACATGCTCACAGACGCTCACAGACACGCGCGCACATGGATATTCGCGGAAACAGACACACACCCGCACAGGGATACGCACCCACACTCGGGTACACGCGCGCGCACACAAGCTCACAGACACTCACACACACACCGACACACACCCACCCCTATCTCCCTCCCCGCTCTGATGGAGAAACTCTGAAGTAGGGTGGGATTTCATCATTGATCATCCCCCAGTCCATCAGCAAGATCCCACAAAGTCTCTCTCTGGACACACTTCACGTGTCATTTACTCGTCCCAGTTACCTGCCCTGACGGTGATGTGGACTGCGCACGGCCAGTGAGCCCTGGCTGATGGATACAAACAGGAGCGGCCTTTCCCTTTCTGGTGTACCAGGCTGGGCTCGGGCGTACAAGCAATTACCCCCATCACTGTGCCTGCAGCATGGCTCCCACCTCCCACCAGGGAGGGTCCGAAGCTCTGCTCCCTCTGAGGGAGCTGGAGCAGTGACAATGCCTCTTGGTGGGATCTCTCTTCACACCACCTCAGCCTCCAGCCCTCAGTGTCCAGAACATCATGAATATTCGAATTCCCTACAGTGTGGACACAGGCCCTTCGGCCCATCCAGTCCACACCGACCCTCTGAAGAGTGACCCACCCCAGACCCATCGCCCTCTGACTAATGCACCAAACACTACAGGCAATTGATCATGGCCAGTTCACCAAACGTGAACATCTTTGGGGAAAAGGACAATTGTTTCTTAGACAAGAGGGAGAGAGAGAGAGAGCACGGTTTTCCCCAGGACATGCCTCTTCATTTTCCATTGAATTTTAATTCCCCCATCGGCTGTGGACAGATTCGGACCGGGATCACTAGGAGCAAGTGCCCAGTCTCTCCATGGAAGGCCTTACCCTCGGACTCTCTCCCCGTCTCGTTGGAGACAGGATTGGAGATGGGATGTTGGGTGCTGTTGGTGGGGGGTGTTTGCCTCAGTGTTTCAGACTCACAGCACAGCCCGTTGCCTCTCCACAGGACGAGCTGACCCCACTGCACTGTGCAGCCAGAAATGGTCACGTTCGCATTGCGGAGATCCTCCTAGACCACAACGCCCCCATCATGGCCAAGACCAAGGTACAGGGCAGGGGGCAATGGGGGCAGAGGGGGGGATGGAATGGGACAGAGCGATCAGGGACACAGCACTGCTATTCCCAGGAAACCGAGACACGCAGGGAAGCAGTCCCAGTGAGGGGAGACGGAACTACACTCACTACAGATTCGGGCAGACTGAAACACCACGTCCCTACCCCACCATCTCCCAGATCACCGTACCCCACCGTGCACCAGATCACCATACCTCACCGTGCACCAGATCACCGTCCCCCACCGTGCACCAGATCACCGTCCCCCACCGTGCACCAGATCACCGTACCCCACCGTGCACCAGATCACCATACCCCACCGTGCACCAGATCACCATACCCCACCGTGCACCAGATCACCGTACCTCACCGTGCACCAGATCACCGTCCCCCACCGTGCACCAGATCACCGTCCCCCACCGTGCACCAGATCACCATACCCCACCGTGCACCAGATCACCGTACCTCACCGTGCACCAGATCGCCGTCCCCCACCGTGCACCAGATCGCCGTCCCCCACCGTGCACCAGATCGCCGTACCCCACCATCTCCCAGATCACCGTACCCCACCATCTCCCAGATCACCGTACCCCACCGTCTCCCAGATCACCGTACCCCACCGTCTCCCAGAACACCATACCCCACCGTGCACCAGATCGCCGTACCTCACCGTGCACCAGATCGCCGTCCCCCACCGTGCACCAGATCGCCGTCCCCCACTGTGCACCAGATCGCCGTACCCCACCATCTCCCAGATCACCGTACCCCACCATCTCCCAGATCACCGTACCCCACCGTCCCCCAGATCGCTGTACCCCGCCATCTCCCAGATCGCCGTACCCACTGTCTCCAAGATCACCGTACCCCTCCGTGCACCAGATCGCCGTACCCCACCGTCTCCCAGATCGCCTTACCCCACCCTGCACCAGATCACCGTAGCCCACTGTCTCCCAGATTACCGTAGCCCACTGTCTCCCAGATTGCCGTACCCCACCGTCTCCCAGATCGCCGTACCCCACCGTCTACCAGATCGCAGTACCCCACTGTGCACCAGATCACCGTACCCCACCGTGCACCAGATCACCGTACCCCAGCGTCTCCCAGATCACCGTACCCCACCGTGCACCAGATCACCGTACCCCAGCGTCTCCCAGATCACCATACCCCAGCATCTCCCAGATCACCATACCCCACCGTCTCCCAGATCACCGTACCCCACTGTGCACCAGATCGCCGTACCCCACCGTCTCCCAGATCGCCATACCCCACTGCACACCAGATCACCGTCTCCCAGATCGCCGTACCCCACCGTCTCCCAGATCACCGTACCCCACCGTCTCCCAGATCGCCGTACCCCACCGTCTCCCAGATCGCCGTACCCCACCGTCTCCCAGATCGCCGTACCCCACCGTCTCCCAGATCGCCGTACCCCACTGTGCACCAGATCGCCGTACCCCACTGTGCACCAGATCACCGTACCCCACCGTCTCCCAGATCACCGTACCCCACCGTCTCCCAGATCGCCGTACCCCACTGTGCACCAGATCACCGTACCCCACCGTCTCCCAGATCGCCGTACCCCACCGTCTACCAGATCGCCGTACCCCACCGTCTCCCAGATCGCCGTACCCCACCGTCTCCCAGATCGCCGTACCCCACCGTCTCCCAGATCGCCGTACCCCACCGTGCACCAGATCGCCGTACCCCACCGTGCACCAGATCGCCGTACCCCACCGTGCACCAGATCGCCGTACCCCACCGTCTCCCAGATCGCCGTACCCTATCGCCTCCGAGATCGCCGTACCCCACCGTCTCCAAGATCGCCGTACACCACCGCGCACCAGATCACCGTCTCCCAGATCGCCGTACCCCACCGTCTCCCAGATCGCCGTACCCCACCGTGCACCAGATCACCGTCTCCCACCGTCTCCCAGATCGCCGTACCCCACCGTGCACCAGATCGCCGTACCCCATCGTCTCCCAGATCGCCGTACCCCACCGTGCACCAGATCACCGTACCCCACCGTCTCCCAGATCGCCGTACCCCACCGTCTCCCAGATCGCCGTACCCTATCGCCTCCGAGATCACCATACCCCACCGTGCACCAGATCACCGTACCCCACCGTCTTCCCAGATCGCTGTACCTTACCGTCTCCCAGATCGCCGTACCCCACCGTCTACCAGATCGGCGTACCCCACCGTGCACCAGATCGCCGTACCCCACCGTCTCCCAGATCGCCGTACCCCACCGTGCACCAGATCTCCGTACCCCACCGTGCACCAGATCTCCGTACCCCACCCTGCACCAGATCGCCGTACCCCACGGTGCACCAGATCACCGTACCCCACGGTGCACCAGATCACCGTACCTCACCGTCTCCCAGATCACCGTACCTCACCGTCTCCCAGATCGCCGTACCCCACCAAATCCCAGATCGCCGTACCCCACCGTCTTCCAGATCGCCGTACCCCACCGTGCACCAGATCGCTGTACCTCACCATGTACCAGATCGCCGTACCCCACCCTGCACCAGATCACCGTACCCCGCCGTACCCCAGATCGCCGTACCCCACCATCTCCCAGATCGCCGTACCCACCGTCCCCCAGATCGCCGTACCCCACCACGCACCAAATCACCGTCTCCCAGTTCGCCGTACCACACCGTCTCCAAGATCACCATACCCCTCCGTGCACCAGATCACCGTACCCCACCGTCTCCCCAATCACCGTACCCACCGTCTCCCAGATTACCGTAGCCCACCGTCTCCCAGATCGCCGTACCCCACTGTGCACTAGATCGCCGTACCCTACCGTCTCCCAGATCACCGTACCCCACCGTGCACCAGATGCTGTACCCCACCCTGCACCAGATCACCGTCCCCCACCGTCTCCCAGATCGCCGTACCCCACCCTGCACCACATCACCGTAGCCCACCGTCTCCCAGATTACCGTAGCCCACCGTCTCCCAGATCGCCGTACCCCACCTTCTCCCAGATCGCCGTACCCCACCCTGCACCACATCACCGTAGCCCACCGTCTCCCAGATTACCGTAGCCCACCGTCTCCCAGATCGCCGTACCCCACTGTGCACCAGATCGCCGTACCCCACTGTGCACCAGATCACCGTACCCCGCCGTGCACCAGATCGCTGTACCCCACTGTGCACCAGATCGCCGTACCCCACCATCGCCCAGATCACCGTACCCCACCGTGCACCAGATCACCATACCCCACCGTCTCCCAGATCGCCGTACCCCACCGTGCACCATATCGCCGTACCACACCGTTACCCTGATCGCCGTACCCCACAGTGCACCAGATCGCCATACCCCACCGTCTCCCAGATCACCGTACCCCTCTGTGCACCAGATCACCGTACCCCACCATGCACCAGATCGCCGTACCCCACCAACTCCCAGATCGCGGTACCCCGCTGTGCACCAGATCGCGGTACCCCACCGTCTCCCAGATCACCGTACCCCACCGTCTCCCAGATCGCCGTACCCCACCTTCTCCAAGATCGTTGTACCCCACCGTGCACCAGATCACCGTACCCCACCGTGCACCAGATCACCATACCCCACCGTCTCCCAGATCGCCGTACCCCACCATCTCCCAGATCGCTGTTCCCCACCGTTTCCCAGATCGCCGCACCCCACCATCTCCAAGATCACCATACCCGTCCCTGCACCAGATCACCGTACCCCACTGTGCACCAGATCACCGTACCCCGTCTCCCAGATCGCCGTACCCCACCATCTCCCAGATCACCGTACCCCACTGTGCACCAGATCACCGTACCCCGTCTCCCAGATCGCCGTACCCCACCGTCTCCCAGATCGCCGTACCCCACCGTGCACCCGATCGCCGTACCCCACCGTCTCCCAGATCACCGTACCCCACCATCTCCAAGATCGCCGTACCCCACCGTCTTCCAGATCGCCGTACCCCACCACGCACCAGTTCACCGTCTCCCAGATCACCGTACCCCGCCGTACCCCACCATGCACCAGATCGCCGTACCCCACCAACTCCCAGATCGCGGTACCCCGCTGTGCACCAGATCACCGTACCCCACCGTGCACCAGATCACCGTACCCCACCGTCTCCCAGATCGCCGTACCCCACCGCGCACCAGTTCACCATCTCCCAGATCGCCGTAACCCACCGTGCACCAGATCGCCGTAACCCACCGTGCACCAGATCGCCGTAACCCACCGTGCACCAGATCGCCGTACCCCACCGTGCACCAGATCACCGTACCCAACCGTGCACCAGATCGCCGTACCCCACCTTCTCCCAGTTCACCGTCTTCCAGATCACTGTACCCCACCGTCTCCCAGATCGCCATACCCCACCGTGCACCCGATCGCCGTACCCCACCGTCCCCCAGATCGCTGTACCCCGCCATCTCCCAGATCGCCGTACCCACTGTCTCCAAGATCACCGTACCCCTCCGTGCACCAGATCGCCGTACCCCACCGTCTCCCAGATCGCCTTACCCCACCCTGCACCAGATCACCGTAGCCCACTGTCTCCCAGATTACCGTAGCCCACTGTCTCCCAGATTGCCGTACCCCACCGTCTCCCAGATCGCCGTACCCCACCGTCTACCAGATCGCAGTACCCCACTGTGCACCAGATCACCGTACCCCACCGTGCACCAGATCACCGTACCCCACTGTCTCCCAGATCACCGTACCCCACCGTGCACCAGATCGCCGTACCCCACCATCTCCCAGATCGCTGTACCCCACCGTGCACCAGATCACCGTAGCCCACCGTCCCCCAGATCGCCGTACCCCACCGTCTACCAGATCGCAGTACCCCACCGTGCACCAGATCGCCGTACCCCACCGTCGCCCAGATCGCCGTACCCCACCATGCACCAGATCGCCGTACCCTACCCTGCACCAGATCAACATAGCCCACCGTCTCCCAGATCACCGAACCCCAACGTCTCCCAGATCACCTTGCACCAGATCACCGTGCGCCAGATCACCGTACCCCAGCGTCTCCCAGATCACCGTACCCCACCGTGCACCAGATCACCGTACCCCAGCGTCTCCCAGATCACCATACCCCAGCATCTCCCAGATCACCATACCCCACCGTCTCCCAGATCACCGTACCCCACTGTGCACCAGATCGCCGTACCCCACCGTCTCCCAGATCGCCATACCCCACTGCACACCAGATCACCGTCTCCCAGATCGCCGTACCCCACCGTCTCCCAGATCACCGTACCCCACCGTCTCCCAGATCGCCGTACCCCACCGTCTCCCAGATCGCCGTACCCCACTGTGCACCAGATCACCGTACCCCACCGTCTCCCAGATCACCGTACCCCACCGTCTCCCAGATCGCCGTACCCCCCGTCTCCCAGATCGCCGTACCCCACCGTCTCCCAGATCGCCGTACCCCACTGTGCACCAGATCACCGTACCCCACCGTCTCCCAGATCACCGTACCCCACCGTCTCCCAGATCGCCGTACCCCCCGTCTCCCAGATCACCGTACCCCACCCTGCACCAGATCGCCGTACCCCGCCGTCTCCCAGATCGCCGTACCCCACCGTCTCCCAGATCGCCGTACCCCACCGTCTCCCAGATCGCCGTACCTCACCGTCTCCCAGATCGCCGTACCCCACCGTCTCCCAGATCGCCGTACCCCACCGTCTCCCAGATCGCCGTACCCCACCGTCTCCCAGATCGCCGTACCCCACCGTCTCCCAGATCGCCGTACCCCACCGTCTCCCAGATCGCCGTACCCCACCGTCTCCCAGATCGCCGTACCCCACCGTCTCCCAGATCGCCGTACCCCACCATGCACCAGATCGCCGTACCCCACCGTCTCCCAGATCGCCGTACCCCACCATGCACCAGATCACCGTACCACTCCATCTCCCAGATCACCATACCCCACTTTCTCCCAGATCGACGTACCCCACCGTCTTCCAGATCGACGTACCCCACCGTGCACCAGATCACCGTACCCCACCGTCTCCAAGATCGACGTACCCCACCGTGCACCAGATCGCTGTACCTCACCATGTACCAGATCGCCGTACCCCATCCTGCACCAGATCACCGTACCCCACCGTGCACCAGATCGCCGTACCCCACCTTCTCCCAGATCACCGTACCCCGCCGTCCCCCAGATCGCCGTCCCCCACCGTGCACCAGATCACCGTCCCCCACCGTCTCCCAGATCACCGTACCCCACTGTGCACCAGATCACCGTACACCACCGTCTCCCAGATCGCCGTACCCTATCACCTCCGAGATCGCCGTACCCCACCCTGCACCAGATCACCGTAGCCCACTGTCTCCCAGATCGCCGTACCCACCGTCTCCCAGATCGCCGTACCCCACCACGCACCAAATCACCGTCTCCCAGTTCGCCGTACCACACCGTCTCCAAGATCACCATACCCCTCCGTGCACCAGATCACCGTACCCCACCATCTCCCCAATCACCGTACCCACCGTCTCCCAGATTACCGTAGCCCACCGTCTCCCAGATCACCGTACCCCACCGTGCACCAGATGCTGTACCCCACCCTGCACCAGATCACCGTAGCCCACCGTCTCCCAGATCACCGTCCCCCACCGTCTCCCAGATCACCGTCCCCCACCTTCTCCAGATCGCCGTGCACCACATCACCGTAGCCCACCGTCTCCCAGATTACCGTACCCCACCTTCTCCCAGATCGCCGTAGCCCACCGTGCGCCAGATCACCGTACCCCACCTTCTCCCAGATCGCCGTACCCCACCGTGCGCCAGATTACCGTACCCCACCGTCTCCCAGATCGCTGTACCCCACTGTGCACCAGATCACCGTAGCCCACCGTCTCCCAGATCGCCGTACCCCACCCTGCACCAGATCACCGTAGCCCACCGTCTCCTAGATTACCGTAGCCCACCGTCTCCCAGATCGCTGTACCCCACTGTGCACCAGATCGCCGTACCCCACTGTGCACCAGATCACCGTACCCCACCAACTCCCAGATCGCCGTACCCCACCGTCTCCAAGATCGACGTACCCCACCCTGCACCAGATCACCGTACCCCACCGTGCACCAGATCACCGTACCCCACCGTCTACCAGATCGCCGTACCCCACCGTCTCCCAGATCGCCGTACCCTATCGCCTCCGAGATCACCATACCCCACCGTGCACCAGATCACCGTACCCCACCGTCTACCAGATCGCCGTACCCCACCGTCTCCCAGATCGCCGTACCCCACCGTGCACCAGATCACCGTACCACACCATCTCCCAGATCACCGTACCCCACTTTCTCCCAGATCACCGTACCCCACCGTATCCCAGATCGCCGTACCCCACCCTGCACCAGATCTCCGTACCACGCCGTGCACCAGATCGCCGTACCCCACCTTCTCCCAGAACGCCGTACCCCACGGTGCACCAGATCGCCGTACCCCACCGTGCACCAGATCACCGTACCCCACCTTCTCCCAGAACGCCGTACCCCACGGTGCACCAGATCACCGTACCTCACCGTCTCCCAGATCGCCATACCCCACCGTCTCCCAGATCGTCGTACCCCACTGTGCACCAGATCACCGTACCCGACCGTGCACCAGATCACCGTACCCCACCAAATCCCAGATCGCCGTACCCCACCGTGCACCAGATCACCGTACCCCACCGTCTCCAAGATCGACGTACCCCACCGTGCACCAGATCGCCATACCCCATCGTCTTCCAGATCGCCGTACCCCACCGTGCACCAGATCGCTGTACCTCACCATGTACCAGATCGCCGTACCCCACCCTGCACCAGATCACCGTACCCCACCGTGCACCAGATCGCCTTACCCCACCTTCTCCCAGATCACCGTACCCCGCCGTCCCCCAGATCGCCGTCCCCCACCATCTCCCAGATCGCCGTACCCACCGTCTCCCAGATCGCCGTACCCCACCACGCACCAAATCACCGTCTCCCAGTTCGCCGTACCACACCGTCTCCAAGATCACCATACCCCTCCGTGCACCAGATCACCGTACCCCACCGTCTCCCCAATCACCGTACCCACCGTCTCCCAGATCACCGTAGCCCACCGTCTCCCAGATCACCGTCCCCCACCGTCTCCCAGATCGCCGTACACCACCGTGCACCAGATCACCTTCTCCCAGATCGCCGTACCCCACCCTGCACCACATCACCGTAGCCCACCGTCTCCCAGATCGCCGTACCCCACCTTCTCCCAGATCGCCGTACCCCACCGTGCGCCAGATCACCGTAGCCCACCGTCTCCCAGATCGCCGTACCCCACCTTCTCCCAGATCGCCGAAGCCCACCATGCACCAGATCACCGTACCCCACCGTGCGCCAGATCACCGTACCCCACTGTCTCCCAGATCGCCGTACCCGACCGTGCACCAGATCGTCGTACCCCACCGTGCACCAGATCACCGTACCCCACCGTGCACCAGATCACTGTACCCCACCGTCTTCCAGATCGCCGTACCCCACCGTCTCCCAGATCGCCGTACCCCACCTTCTCCCAGTTCACCGTCTCCCAGATCACCGTACCCCACCGTGCACCCGATCGCCGTACCCCGCTGTCTCCCAGATCACCGTACCCCACCGTCTGCCAGATCGCGGGACCCCACTGTGCACCAGATCGCCGTACCCCACCGTCCCCCAGATCGCTGTACCCCACCGTCTCCCTGATCGCCGTACCCCACCACGCACCACATCACCGTCTCCCAGATTGCCGTACCCCACCGTGCACCAGATCACCATACCCCACCGTCTCCCAGATCGCCGTATCCCACCGTCTCCCCAATCACCGTACCCACCGTCGCCCAGAGCACCATACCCCACCGTCTCCCAAATCGCCGTACCCCACCGCGCACCAGATCACCTTCTCCCAGAGCACCGTACCCCACCGTGCACCAGATCGCCATACCCCACTGTATCCCAGATCACCGTACACGAGATCACCGTACATAAACCGTGCACCAGATCACCGTACTCCACCGTATCGCAGATCACCGTACACCACCGTGCACCAGATCACCGTACCCCGCCGTGTGCCAGATCACCGTACCCCACTGTCTCCCAGATCGCCGTACCCCACCGTGCACCAGATCGCCGTACCCCACCGTGCACCAGATCACCATACCCCACCGTCTCCCAGATCACCATACCCCACCGTCTCCCAGATCACCATACCCCACCGTCTCCCAGATCGCCGTACCCCACCGCGCACCAGATCACCTTCTCCCAGAGCACCGTACCCCACCGTCTCCCAGATCGCCGTACCCCACCCTGCACCAGATCACCGTAGCCCACCGTCTCCCAGATTACCGTAGCCCACCGTCTCCCAGATTACCGTAGCTCACCGTCTCCCAGATCGCTGTACCCCACTGTGCACCAGATCGCCGTACCCCACTGTGCACCAGATCGCCGTACCCGACCGTGCACCAGATCGCCGTACCCCACCAACTCCCAGATCGCCGTACCCCACCGTCTCCAAGATCGACGTACCCCACCCTGCACCAGATCACCGTACCCCACCGTGCACCAGATCGCCGTACCCCACCGTGCACCAGATCACCGTACCCCACCGTCTCCCAGATCACCGTACCCCACCGTCTCCCAGATCGCCGTACCCTATCACCTCCGAGATCACCATACCCCACCGTGCACCAGATCACCGTACCCCACCGTCTCCCAGATCGCCGTACCCCACCGTCTCCCAGATCGCCGTACCCCACCGTCTCCCAGATCGCCGTACCCCACCGTCTCCCAGATCGCCGTACCCCACCGTGCACCAGATCGCCGTACCCCACCGTGCACCAGATCACCGTACCACACCATGCACCAGATCACCGTACCACACCACCTCCCAGATCACCGTACCCCACTTTCTCCCAGATCACCGTACCCCACCGTCTCCCAGATCGCCGTACCCCACCCTGCACCAGATCACCGTAGCCCACCGTCTCCCAGATTACCGTAGCCCACCGTCTCCCAGATTACTGTAGCCCACCGTCTCCCAGATCGCTGTACCCCACTGTGCACCAGATCGCCGTACCCCACTGTGCACCAGATCGCCGTACCCGACCGTGCACCAGATCGCCGTACCCCACCAACTCCCAGATCGCCGTACCCCACCATCTCCAAGATCGACGTACCCCACCCTGCACCAGATCACCGTACCCCACCGTGCACCAGATCGCCGTACCCCATCGTCTCCCAGATCGCCGTACCCCACCGTGCACCAGATCACCGTACCCCACCGTCTCCCAGATCGCCGTACCCCACCGTCTCCCAGATCGCCGTACCCTATCGCCTCCGAGATCACCATACCCCACCGTGCACCAGATCACCGTACCCCACCGTCTACCAGATCGCCGTACCCCACCGTCTACCAGATCACTGTACCCCACCGTCTCCCAGATCGCCGTACCCCACCGTGCACCAGATCGCCGTACCCCACCGTGCACCAGATCACCGTACCACACCAAGCACCAGATCACCGTACCACACCACCTCCCAGATCACCGTACCCCACTTTCTCCCAGATCACCGTACCCCACCGTATCCCAGATCGCCGTACCCCACCCTGCACCAGATCTCCGTACCACGCCGTGCACCAGATCGCCGTACCCCACGGTGCACCAGATCGCCGTACCCCACCGTGCACCAGATCGCCGTACCCCATCGTCTCCCAGATCGCCGTACCCCACCGTGCACCAGATCACCGTACCCCACCGTGCACCAGATCGCCGTACCCCACCGTGCACCAGATCACCGTACCACACCATGCACCAGATCACCGTACCACACCACCTCCCAGATCACCGTACCCCACTTTCTCCCAGATCACCGTACCCCACCGTCTCCCAGATCGCCGTACCCCACCCTGCACCAGATCACCGTAGCCCACCGTCTCCCAGATTACCGTAGCCCACCGTCTCCCAGATTACCGTAGCCCACCGTCTCCCAGATCGCTGTACCCCACTGTGCACCAGATCGCCGTACCCCACTGTGCACCAGATCGCCGTACCCGACCGTGCACCAGATCGCCGTACCCCACCAACTCCCAGATCGCCGTACCCCACCGTCTCCAAGATCGACGTACCCCACCCTGCACCAGATCACCGTACCCCACCGTGCACCAGATCGCCGTACCCCACCGTGCACCAGATCACCGTACCCCACCGTCTCCCAGATCGCCGTACCCCACCGTCTCCCAGATCGCCGTACCCTATCACCTCCGAGATCACCATACCCCACCGTGCACCAGATCACCGTACCCCACCGTCTACCAGATCGCCGTACCCCACCGTCTACCAGATCGCCGTACCCCACCGTCTCCCAGATCGCCGTACCCCACCGTGCACCAGATCGCCGTACCCCACCGTGCACCAGATCACCGTACCACACCATGCACCAGATCACCGTACCACACCACCTCCCAGATCATCGTACCCCACTTTCTCCCAGATCACCGTACCCCACCGTCTCCCAGATCGCCGTACCCCACCCTGCACCAGATCACCGTAGCCCACCGTCTCCCAGATTACCGTAGCCCACCGTCTCCCAGATTACCGTAGCCCACCGTCTCCCAGATTACCGTAGCCCACCGTCTCCCAGATCGCTGTACCCCACTGTGCACCAGATCGCCGTACCCGACCGTGCACCAGATCGCCGTACCCCACCAACTCCCAGATCACCGTACCCCACCATCTCCAAGATCGACGTACCCCACCCTGCACCAGATCACCGTACCCCACCGTGCACCAGATCGCCGTACCCCATCGTCTCCCAGATCGCCGTACCCCACCGTGCACCAGATCACCGTACCCCACCGTCTCCCAGATCGCCGTACCCCACCGTCTCCCAGATCGCCGTACCCTATCGCCTCCGAGATCACCATACCCCACCGTGCACCAGATCACCGTACCCCACCGTCTACCAGATCGCCGTAAACCACCGTCTACCAGATCACCGTACCCCACCGTCTCCCAGATCGCCGTACCCCACCGTGCACCAGATCGCCGTACCCCACCGTGCACCAGATCACCGTACCTCACCAAGCACCAGATCACCGTACCACACCACCTCCCAGATCACCGTACCCCACTTTCTCCCAGATCACCGTACCCCACCGTATCCCAGATCGCCGTACCCCACCCTGCACCAGATCTCCGTACCACGCCGTGCACCAGATCGCCGTACCCCACGGTGCACCAGATCGCCGTACCCCACCGTGCACCAGATCGCCGTACCCCATCGTCTCCCAGATCGCCGTACCCCACCGTGCACCAGATCACCGTACCCCACCGTCTCCCAGATCGCCGTACCCCACCGTCTCCCAGATCGCCGTACCCTATCGCCTCCGAGATCACCATACCCCACCGTGCACCAGATCACCGTACCCCACCGTCTACCAGATCGCCGTACCCCACCGTCTACCAGATCGCCGTACCCCACCATGCACCAGATCGCCGTACCCCACCGTGCACCAGATCACCGTACCACACCATGCACCAGATCACCGTACCACACCACCTCCCAGATCACCGTACCCCACTTTCTCCCAGATCACCGTACCCCACCGTATCCCAGATCGCCGTACCCCACCCTGCACCAGATCTCCGTACCACGCCGTGCACCAGATCGCCGTACCCCACGGTGCACCAGATCGCCGTACCCCACCGTGCACCAGATCGCCGTACCCCACCTTCTCCCAGAATGCCGTACCCCACGGTGCACCAGAGCACCGTACCCCACGGTGCACCAGATCACCGTATCTCACCGTCTCCCAGATCGCCATACCCCACCGTCTCCCAGCTCGCCGTACCCCACCGTCTGCCCGATCGCCGAACCCCACCGTCTCCCAGATCACCGTAACCCACCGTCTCCCAGATCGCCGTACACCACCATGCACCAGATCACCGTACACCACCGCATCCCAGATCACCGTACCCCACTGTCTCCCGGATCACCGTACCCCACCGTCTCCCAGATCGCCGTACCCCACCGTGCACCAGATCGCCATACCCCACTGTATCCCAGATCACCGTACCCCAATGTCTCCCAGATCACCGTGCACCAGATCACCGTACATAAACCGTGCACCAGATCGCTGTACCCCACCGTCTCCCAGATCACCGTACTCCACCGTATCGCAGATCACCGTACACCACCGTGCACCAGATCACCGTACCCCACCGTGCACCAGATCACCGTGCTGCACCGTCTCCCAGATCGCCGTACCCCACTGTCTCCCAGATCACTGTACCCCACCATCTCCCTGATCGCCGTACCCCACCATCTCCCTGATCGCTGTACCCCACCATCTCCCAGAACACCGTACCCCACCGTATCCCAGATCACCGTGCACCAGATCGCCGTGCCCAACCGTCTCCCAGATCACCGTACCCCACCGTGCACCTGATCGCCGTACCCCACCGTGCACCTGATCGCTGTACCCCACCGTCTCCCAGATCGCCGTACCCCACCGTCTCCCAGATCGCCGTACCCCACCGTGCACCAGATCACCATACCCCACCGTCTTCCAGATCGCCGTACCCCACCGCGCACCAGATCGCCGTACCCCACCACCTCCCAGATCGCCGTACCCCACCACCTCCCAGTTCACCGTCTCCCAGATCACCGTACCCCACCGTGCACCCGATCGCCGTACCCCGCTGTCTCCCAGATCACCGTACCCCACCGTCTGCCAGATCGCGGTACCCCACTGTGCACCAGATCGCCATACCCCACCGTCCCCCAGATCGCTGTACCCCACCGTCTCCCTGATCGCCGTACCCCACCACGCACCACATCACCGTCTCCCAGATTGCCGTACCCCACCGTGCACCAGATCACCATACCCCACCGTCTCCCAGATCGCCGTATCCCACCGTCGCCCAGAGCACCATACCCCGCCGTCTCCCAGATCGCCGTACCCCACCGCGCACCAGATCACCTTCTCCCAGAGCACCGTACCCCACCGTCTCCCAGATCACCGTACCCCACCGTCTCCCAGATCGCCGTACCCCACCGTGCACCAGATCGCCATACCCCACTGTATCCCAGATCACCGTACACCAGATCACCGTACATAAACCGTGCACCAGATCACCGTACTCCACCGTATCGCAGATCACCGTACACCACCGTGCACCAGATCACCGTACCCCACCGTGCACCAGATCACCGTGCTGCACCGTCTCCCAGATCGCCGTACCCCACTGTCTCCCAGATCACCGTGCCCCACAGTCTCCCAGATCGCCGTACCCCACCATCTCCCTGATCGCCATGCCCAACCGTAACCCAGATCACCGTACAACACTGTGCACCAGATCGCCGTTCCCCACCGTCTCCCAGGTCGCCGTACCCCACCGTCTCCCAGATCACCGTACCCCACCGTGCACCAGATCGCCGTACCCCACCGTCTCCCCGATCGCCGTACCCCACCGTCTCCCAGATCACCGTACACCACTGCATCCCAGATCACCATACAACACTGTGCACCAGATCGCCGTACCCCACCGTCTCCCAGATCACCGTAACCCACCGTCTCCCAGATTGCCGTACACCACCATGCACCAGATCACCGTACACCACCGCATCCCAGATCACCATACCCCACTGTCTCCCAGATCGCCGTACCCCACCGTCTCCCAGATCGCCGTACCCCACCGTCTCCCAGATCGCCGTACCCCACCGTCTCCCAGATCGCCGTACCCCACCGTGCACCAGATCGCCGTACCCCACTGTATCCCAGATCACCGTACCCCAATGTCTCCCAGATCACCGTGCACCAGATCACCGTACATAAACCGTGCACCAGATCGCTGTACCCCACCGTCTCCCAGATCACCGTACTCCACCGTATCGCAGATCACCGTACACCACCGTGCACCAGATCACCGTACCCCACCGTGCACCAGATCACCGTGCTGCACCGTCTCCCAGATCGCCGTACCCCACTGTCTCCCAGATCACCGTGCCCCACAGTCTCCCAGATCGCCGTACCCCACCATCTCCCTGATCGCCATGCCCAACCGTATCCCAGATCACCGTACAACACTGTGCACCAGATCGCCGTTCCCCACCGTCTCCCAGGTCGCCGTACCCCACCGTCTCCCAGATCACCGTACCCCACCGTGCACCAGATCGCCGTACCCCACCGTCTCCCCGATCGCCGTACCCCACCGTCTCCCAGATCACCGTACACCACTGCATCCCAGATCACCATACAACACTGTGCACCAGATCGCCGTACCCCACCGTCTCCCAGATCGCCGTACCCCACCGTTTGCCCGATCGCCGAACCCCACCGTCTCCCAGATCACCGTAACCCACCGTCTCCCAGATCGCCGTACACCACCATGCACCAGATCACCGTACCCCACCGTGCACCAGATCACCGTGCTGCACCGTCTCCCAGATCGCCGTACCCCACTGTCTCCCAGATCACCGTGCCCCACAGTCTCCCAGATCGCCGTACCCCACCATCTCCCTGATCGCCATGCCCAACCGTATCCCAGATCACCGTACAACACTGTGCACCAGATCGCCGTTCCCCACCGTCTCCCAGGTCGCCGTACCCCACCGTCTCCCAGATCACCGTACCCCACCGTGCACCAGATCGCCGTACCCCACCGTCTCCCCGATCGCCGTACCCCACCGTCTCCCAGATCACCGTACACCACTGCATCCCAGATCACCATACAACACTGTGCACCAGATCGCCGTACCCCACCGTCTCCCAGATCGCCGTACCCCACCGTTTGCCCGATCGCCGAACCCCACCGTCTCCCAGATCACCGTAACCCACCGTCTCCCAGATCGCCGTACACCACCATGCACCAGATCACCGTACACCACCGCATCCCAGATCACCATACCCCACTGTCTCCCAGATCGCCGTACCCCACCGTCTCCCAGATCACCGTACCCCACCGTCTCCCAGATCGCCGTACCCCACCGTGCACCAGATCGCCGTACCCCACCGTGCACCAGATCGCCATACCCCACTGTATCCCAGATCACCGTACCCCAATGTCTCCCAGATCACCGTGCACCAGATCACCATACATAAACCGTGCACCAGATCGCTGTACCCCACCGTCTCCCAGATCACCGTACTCCACCGTATCGCAGATCACCGTACACCACCGTGCACCAGATCACCGTACCCCACCGTGCACCAGATCACCGTGCTGCACCGTCTCCCAGATCGCCGTACCCCACTGTCTCCCAGATCACTGTACCCCACCATCTCCCTGATCGCTGTACCCCACCATCTCCCAGAACACCGTACCCCACCGTATCCCAGATCACCGTGCACCAGATCGCCGTGCCCAACCGTATCCCAGATCACCGTACAACACTGTGCACCAGATCGCCGTCCCCCACCGTCTCCCAGATCACCGTACCCCACCGTCTCCCAGATCACCGTACCCCACCGTCTCCCAGATCGCCGTACCCCACCGTGCACCAGATCACTGTACCCCACCGTATCCCAGATCATACTGCCCCCCAGACCCAGACATCTCTGTGTCCCCTCTCCCTGATCTCTCTGTGTCCCCCCTGCCTGATCTCTCTGTGAGCCCCCCCTCCCTGATCTCTCTCTGTGTCCCCCCTCCCTGATCTCTCCATGCCCCCTCCCTGATCTCTCTCTCTCTCTGTGTCCCCTCCCTGATCTCTCTCTGTGTCCCCCCTCCTTGATCTCTCTCTGTGTCCCCCCTCCCTGATCTCTGTGTGCCCCCCTCCCTGATCTCTCTGTGTGCCCCCCTCCCTGATCTCTCTCTGTGTGTCCCCGCTCCCTGATCTCTCTGTGTGTGTCCCCCTCTGATCTCTCTGTGTGTCCTCCCTCCCTGATCTCTCTCTGTGTCCCCCCTCTCTGATCTCTGTGTCCCCCCTCCCTGATCTCTGTGTCCCCCCTCCCTGATCTCTCTGTGTGTCCCCCCTCCCTGATCTCTGTGTCCCCCCTCCCTGATCTCTCTGTGTCCCCCCTCCCTGATCTCTCTCTCTGTGTGTCCCCTCCCTGATCTCTCTCTGTGTCCCCCCTCCCTGATCTCTCTCTGTGTCCCCCCCTCCCTGATCTCTCTGTGTCACCCCCTCCCTGATCTCTCTCTGTGTCCCCCCTCCCTGATCTCTCTGTGTCCCCCCTCCCTGATCTCTCTCTGTGTCCCCCCTCCCTGATCTCTCTCTGTGTCCCCCCTCCCTGATCTCTCTGTGTTCCCCCCTCCCTGATCTCTCTCTGTGTCCCCCCCTCCCTGATCTCTCTCTGTGTCCCCCCCGATCTCTCTCTGCGTTCCCCTCCCTGATCTCTGTGTCCCCCTCCCTGATCTCTGCGTGCCCCCCCTCCCTGATCTCTTCGTGTGTCCCCCCTCCCTGATCTCTCTGTGTCCCCCCTCCCTGATCTCTCTCTGTGTCCCCCCCTCCCTGATCTCTCTCTGTGTCCCCCCCTCCCTGATCTCTCTGTGTTCCCCCCTCCCTGATCTCTCTCTGTGTCCCCCTCCCTGATCTCTCTCTGTGTTCCCCCCTCCCTGATCTCTGTGTGTTCCCCCCTCCCTGATCTCTCTGTGTCCCCCCTCCCTGATCTCTCTCTGTGTCCCCCCTCCCTGATCTCTCTCTGTGTCCCCCCTCCCTGATCTCTCTGTGTCCCCCCCTCCCTGATCTCTCTGTGTTCCCCCCTCCCTGATCTCTCTCTGTGTCCCCCCTCCCTGATCTCTCTCTGTGTCCCCCCTCCCTGATCTCTCTCTGTGTCCCCCCTCCCTGATCTCTCTCTGTGTCCCCCCCTCCCTGATCTCTCTCTGTGTCCCCCTCCCTGATCTCTCTCTGTGTCCCCCTCCCTGATCTCTCTGTGTCCCCCCTCCCTGATCTCTCTCTGTGTCCCCCTCCCTGATCTCTCTCTGTGTCCCCCCTCCCTGATCTCTCTCTGTGTCCCCCCCTCCCTGATCTCTCTGTGTGTCCCCCCTCCCTGATCTCTCTGTGTGTGTCCCCTCCCTGATCTCTCCGTGCCCCCCCAATCTCTCTCTCTGTGTCCCCCTCTCTGATCTCTCTGTGTCCCCCCTCCCTGATCTCTCCATGCCCCCTCTCTGATCTCTCTGTGTGTCCCCCCTCCCTGATCTCTCCGTGCCCCCCCCCAATCTCTCTCTGTGTGTCCCCCCTCCCTGATCTCTCCATGCCCCCTCTCTGATCTCTCTGTGTGTCCCCCCTCCCTGATCTCTCCATGCCCCCTCTCTGATCTCTCTGTGTGTCCCCCCTCCCTGATCTCTCCATGCCCCCTCTCTGATCTCTCTGTGTGTCCCCCCTCCCTGATCTCTCCATGCCCCCTCTCTGATCTCTCTGTGTGTCCCCCCTCCCTGATCTCTCCATGCCCCCTCTCTGATCTCTCTGTGTGTCCCCCCTCCCTGATCTCTCCATGCCCCCTCTCTGATCTCTCTGTGTGTCCCCCCTCCCTGATCTCTCCATGCCCCCTCTCTGATCTCTCTGTGTGTCCCCCCTCCCTGATCTCTCTCTGTGTCCCCCCTCCCTGATCTCTCCATGCCCCCTCTCTGATCTCTCTGTGTGTCCCCCCTCCCTGATCTCTCCATGCCCCCTCTCTGATCTCTCTCTGTGTCCCCCCTCCCTGATCTCTCCATGCCCCCTCTCTGATCTCTCTGTGTGTCCCCCCTCCCTGATCTCTCTGTGTCCCCCCTCCCTGATCTCTCTCTGTGTGTCCCCCCTCCCTGATCTCTCTGTGTGTCCCCCCCCCCCCCCGATCTCTGCGTGCCCCCCCTCTCTAATCTCTCTCTCTCTGCTTGCCTGTTCCCCTCTGCCTGCTGCCTGCTGTCTGCTGCAGAATGGCCTCTCTCCTATCCACATGGCCTCTCAGGGTGAGCACCTGGACTGTGTCCGCCTCTTGCTTCAGTACGATGCAGAGATTGACGATGTGACCCTGGATAACCTGACCCCTCTCCACGTGGCTTCTCACTACGGGCACCACAAGGTGGCACGCCTCCTGCTGGACAAAGGAGCCAAGGCCAGCGCCAGGGCATTGGTTAGTCGTGCTGCATGCCTATGTCTTGCTCTCGTGCCTGTGGCAATCCCAACGGGATGGAGCCCATTCGGGATCCATGCCTTTGGCCTGTCCTCCTCGATGTCTGCAGCTCTCTTCCCTCCCTCTCCCTCGCGCTCTCTCGCTCTCTCTCTCCTCTCTCTGCGTTGCTCGAACTCTCCTCTCACTTTGTGATGTTCCTCATGTACCGGGCCTGGTGTCCTCATGGCTCTCTCCATGTGATGTGGTGGACATTCCTGTGTGCTCCCGGGTCTGGGAACGCCATTGTCTCTGTCGGATTGGCACTGTGAACGCCCTAGGGCATATGTCCTCCTCACCACCTCTGACCCTAGTCGCAGGGTCACCTGGAATACACGGGTTGGAGTAGGGAGGGTGTCTATGTGTGTGTCTCTGTGGTGTGTCTCTGTGTGTGTCTGTGTGTGTGTGTCCGTGTCCGTGTGTGTGTGTGTGTGTCTCTGTGTGCGTCTGTCTCTGTCTCTGTGTCTGTGTGTGGAGGGGTATCTGTGTGTGTGTCTGTGTGTGTGTGTGCTGTGCCTGTGTCTCTGTGTGCATGTGTGGTGTGTCTCTGTGTGCGTGTGTGGTGTGTCTCTGTGTGCGTGTCTCTCTGTCTCTATGTCTGTGTGTGGAGGGGTATCTGTGTGTGCGTGGTGTGTGTCTGTGTGTGTGTGCTGTGTGCCTGTGTCTCTGTGTGCATGTGTGGTGTGTCTCTGTGTGTGTGTGTCTCTGTCTCTATGTCTGTGTGTGTGTGTGTGTGTGTGTGTGTGTTGGGCGTGTGCCTGTTGGTGTGGGTGTATGTCTGTGCGGAATGTTCTGGAGGGCTGAGATTGTGCTGGACTTCACACTGTGCCTTCCCCTTGGAGGATGGGAGTGCGAGGGGACCTAACGAACAGTTTCTGCTGGTCTTGACCCCCCTGGGAGTCATGGTCTCACTCTGGGACAGTGCTCCCTGAACGCCCCCCTGCGCTGTAGCTCCTCAGAACCCTCTGCCATGAGCCACTGTGCCTTGGCATTGGCTCCGTCACCCCACGGTCATGTCTGGTCACCTGACACATGTCCCCTGCCTCACTCTCTCTCTCTCTCCCCCCCCCCCCAGAATGGCTTCACTCCATTACACATCGCCTGTAAGAAGAATCACATCCGGGTGATGGATCTGCTGCTGAAACATGGTGCTTCTCTCGAGTCTGTCACTGAGGTAAGCCTGTCCGCTAGGCCCGTCCGACACCCCACCCCTCACTGCAGCTGAGGCAACCTCCCTCCCCTTGCACACTTCCAAGGATTTGGGCTCAGGCTATTCCGGGAGCAGACAGCATGGCGGGGGGTGTGGGGAGTGCTGGTGGGGTCAGGCTGGCCTGGGGAGACAGATCCTCGGAGTCACAGCGGGGGGAGCCTGTGGAATTCTCGATCGGGAAGGAAGGGGGCAACACCTCGGATGAGAACGAGTTGGATCGTATTCCTGGCATCTCGGGGAGGAAGTGGGTGACAGGAAACTGAGTTGGGCGGTGGGCCGGTGATCGGATTTAAATGGTGGGACCGAGTGGCCTCCTGTGTGCCCCTATTCTGCCCGTTGCCATTGGCGAAGGGAAAGGGGCAATCGTGAGGGGTCTGGGCAGGAGGAGGCCCCATCCAGCCTGCTCTGCCATACTGTCCCAACGGGGCTGATCCCATCACGGTCTCTGCAACACCGACCCGACCCAGGTGGATTGGCCATGCTAAATTACCCATAGTGCTCAGGGATGTGCAGGTTAGGGTGGATTGGCCATGCTAAATTACCCATAGTGCTCAGGGATGTGCAGGTTAGGGTGGATTGGCCATGCTAAATTACCCATAGTGCTCAGGGATGTGCAGGTTAGGGTGGATTGGCCATGCTATATTACCCATAGTGCTCAGGGATGTGCAGGTTAGGGTGGATTGGCCGTGCTAAATTACCCATAGTGCTCAGGGATGTGCAGGTTAGGGTGGATTGGCCATGCTAAATTACCCATAGTGCTCAGGGATGTGCAGGTTAGGGTGGATTGACCATGGGAAATTACCCATAGTGCTCAGGGAGGCAGGTTCGGGTGGATTGGCCAAGGGAAATTACCCATAGTGCTCAGGGATGTGCAGGTTAGGGTGGATTATCGTGCACCTATAGTGTTAGGTGCATTGGTCAGGGGGTAAATCTGGGCTAGGGGAATGGCTCTGGGTGGTTTGCTCTTTGGCGGGTCGGTGTGGACTTGTTGGGCCGAAGGGCCTGTTTCCACACTGTAGGGAATTCTAATTGAATTCACCAGTAGGACCACCCTCCCTGCTTCCGTCTTATCTATTCCCGTTGTAATTTTATATGTTTCGATAACATCTGCCCACTCCCTGCTGGTCCCGCTGTTCTGAATCCTAATGGGGTATGTCCTGGACGACTGACTCTCTCCTCAGAGAGCAACCCTCTCAATTCTCAACCTCCTCTCGACCCCCTCTGCTTCTGCACGTCTCAAAATAGAGCTCGCGATGTCGGCCCAGCCTCTCCCACCGCCTCTGTGACCCTCAGGAGGCCCCCCTCAGCTCCTCCCTGAGCTCTCTCACCATCCTCCCCTGGGGCAAGGCCTCACGCTGTCTTCAGGAAGGCAGCGGGGGACGTTGCACCGGGATGGCCTACTGTGAAACCCCTCCTAGAGTGGGCATGCGGGGCATCGATCGTCCAGCCAATAACGCCAAGGCCCCAGCTGCAGCTGACTCTCATAACCCACAGTGAGAGAAAACCACTGCCCCCCACCCCTCACAATGGGCACCCTGATTAATAAGGGCCTACCCACTGCCCCCCACCCCTCACAATGGGCACCCTGATTAATAAGGGCCTACCCACTGCCCACACCCCTCACAATGGGCACCCTGATTAATAAGGGCCCACCCACTGCCCCCCACCCCTCACGATGGGCACCCTGATTAATAAGGGCCTACCCACTGCCCCCCACCCCTCAGGACTGGCACCCTGATTAATAAGGGCCTACCCACTGCCCCCCACCCCTCAGGATGGGCACCCTGATGCCCGAGATTCTCCCCTCTGTCCTCACTGACAGCACAGTAGGTGGGAGGCAGCAGGGCATGGTGTGGCTCCATCTGCCCAGAATGGACTCGATGCCACCCCATATTCATTCCTGGACCCCCTGCCCCCAGCCGGATATCTGTGATAATCTCCCCTCGCCAACCCCCTCCCCGATCAGGACTGTGAGATTGGGCAGTCGTTCAGCTGATCCATTCCCTCTCACTGTCTTGGATATACTCACCTGAGAATTGGGATGATCTCTCACTTGTCTCTCTGTGTCTGTCCCTGTGTCTGTCCCTGTCTCTCTATCTGTGTCTGTCCCTGTCTGTCTGTGTCTGTCCCTGTGTCTGTCCCTGTCTGTCTGTGTCTGTCCCTGTGTCTGTCCCTGTCTCTCTATCTGTGTCTGTCCCTGTCTCTCTGTGTCTGTCCCTGTGTCTGTCCCTGTCTCTCTGTGTCTGTCCCTGTCTCTCTGTGTCTGTCCCTGTGTCTGTCCCTGTCTCTCTATCTGTGTCTGTCCCTGTCTCTCTGTGTCTGTCCCTGTGTCTGTCCCTGTCTCTCTGTGTCTGTCCCCACCTCTCTATCTGTGTCTCCCTCCCTCTCCCTCTCCCTCTCCCTCTCCCTCTCCCTCTCCCTCTCCCTCTCCCTGTCCCTCTCCCTCTCCCTCTCCCTGAGTCTCTCCCTGTCCCTCTCCCTCTCCCTCTCCCTGTCCCTGAGTGTCCCAGCCTGTCTCTAACTCTGTTCCCTCTCCAGTCAGGGCTGACCCCGCTGCACGTTGCTGCCTTCATGGGGAACCTGAACATTGTGACCACCTTAATGCAGCACGGTGCCTCTCCAAATGTCTCCAGTGTGGTGAGTATCTGATTGGTGAAGAAGCCAGGCCTGACCCTTCCCCCTCACCGTGAGCTTGCGTCCCCCCACCCTCCAATACCCGGTCCAAACGGGGACATCCCAGGAGCAGCGACAAGGCTCAGTGTCCATGTGGGACTGTGGAGTCGGATCTTTCCATCCCCGGGGAATCCCAGGCCATCCCGCATTGTCAGTGTCCCCCACCTTTCCCGTGCTCAGAGCAGGTCCCCCACTCCTTGCACTTCCGTCTACAGAGTCACATGTTCGATGGGAGATATCTCAGGTGGACCATGTATGCTCCTGCTGAGTGTGTCTCTCTCTCTCTCTGTCTGTCTGAATGTGTGTGTCTCTCTCTCTCTCTCTCTCTGTCTGTCTGTATGTGTGCGTCTCTCTCTGTGTCTCTCTGTGTCTCTCTCTCTCTCTCTCTCTGTCTCTCTCTCTCTCTGTGTCTCTCTCTCTCTCCCTCTCTCTGTCTGTCTCTCTGTCTCTCTCTCTCTCTCTCTGTCTGTCTGTATGTGTGCGTCTCTCTCTGTGTCTCTCTCTCTCTCTCTCTCTGTGTCTCTCTCTCTCTCTCTGTGTCTCTCTGTCTCTCTCTCTCTCTCTCTCTCTCTCTGTGTCTCTCTCTCCCCCGTCTCTCCCCCCTCTCCCCCTCTGTGTCTCCTTGGGAACAGAGCTGCCTGGGATTAGCTGCAGTCTGTAACCTGAGCTATCCACCTGCCCTGGGAGATATCTGTCCGTCCAATCCATGTCCCACCCACCAACCAACTGACCCCCCTCAGAGGGATGTCCCAGTCCCCCACCTTGGGGAGTTCGCTTGCTTTTCGGGGCCCAGGGTCCCACCCTCGGTGGGACTGAGTGACCCCCTCCCCTTTGTACCTGACCGTGTTGCCTCCCTCCCTCCTCCCCCAATCTGCAGTGCCAGTCTGGGCAACAGCGGGATGCCCACTCCCTGCCCTGCACTGTGAGAGCAGCTCGTTTCCATGGAATAGGCCCCTTATCTCCCATTCCCCAGTTGCCCATCCCCCAGGGGTTGATGGGAATGACCCACACTCCTCCCCACCACCCCTCCAGGTAAAGCCTCGGCCTTTGACACATCAGGCCATTGGCTCACGTTGACTCCCTCCCCCTGGAGGTTGAGGGAGCAGGGAGGCATCTCCGAGGTAGTGGGAGTAATGGTAGCCTCCAACGCTGGCTTGGTCCAAACTCAAACCCTTTGCTCCCTCCCTCCCTCCCCCCACCGTCCCACCCAGCCCAGCCCTGTGTCTGGGAGCCAGCCTGGATTCAGGAGGGGGGCCACCATTGTGGTTGGCATTGGTGAGTGAGCGGGGGGGGGAGGTGTTGGGATTGGGGAGGGTGATGGTGGGTGGGTGTGAAGGGGAGGTGTTCTCTCCCCCTTGGACAGGGGTAAGCTGCCCTCCCTGAGCAGACAGCAGCCCTTAGCCCCATCAGCTGGCCGCTCTGTCAGCACGGGTGAGGTTTGTTGGTCGGTGTTGGTCACTCTCAGCACGTTCTCTCCTGGTTACCTTGATGCAGAAAGTGGAGACCCCATTACACATGGCGGCCAGAGCTGGGCAGACTGAGGTCGCACGCTTCCTCCTCGATAACAACGCCCACGTGGACGCTAAAGCCAAGGTGAGTGTCCCTCAGCCCATCCCTGTCCCATTGTCAGGCTGGGTGGGTGTGTGTGTGTGTGTCCCAGCCCATCACTGTCCCATTGTCAGGCTGGGTGAGTGTGTGTGTGTCCCAGCCCATCACTGTCCCATTGTCAGGCTGTGTCTGTGTGTGTGTGTCCCAGCCCATCACTGTCCCATTGTCAGGCTGGGTGTGTGTGTGTGTGTGTGTGTGTGTGTGTCCCAGCCCATCACTGTCCCATTGTCAGGCTGGGTGTGTGTGTGTCTCTCTCTGTCTGTCCGTCTGCCTGCCTGTGTGTGTGTGTGTCCCAGCCCATCACTGTCCCATTGTCAGGCTGGGTGTGTGTGTGTGTGTGTCTGCCTGTGTGTGTCTGTGTGTGTGTCTGCCTGTGTGTGTGTGATTTGCCAGTTGATGCTTTTCTCTTTGTCCACTGCTCGGCTTTTCATTTGGAAGATGTGAGATTCCCCGTGGAATCTGCAGACTGGGCTCACCTATTGGGGAGAGAATGTTCAACCAATGCGTGGAGTGAGGGACAACTTTTTCACACAGAGGGTGGTGCATGTATGGAATGAGCTGCCAGAGGATGTGGTGGAGGCTGGTACAATTGCAACATGAAAGAGGCATTTGGATGGGGACATGAATAGGAAGGGTTTGGAGGGATATGGGCCGGGTGCTGGCAGGTGGGACTCGATTGGGTTGGGATATCTGGGTCAGCATGGACGGGTTGGGCCGAAGGGTCTGTTTCCGCTGCTGTACACCTCTATGATTCATGGGAGTGAGGGTCAGAGTGTGGATGGGTTTGAGTGATGGCTCCCTCAATGCTTTCGGGTGGGTTGGGAGGGGGGATGTAGACAGAGGGTCGAAGACTGAGCTGGGGGGAAAGGGGGAGGGGATTTGTCGCTGTGTTGCGTTGACCCGGCCTCCTCTTCCCCCTTCAGGACGATCAGACCCCCCTGCACTGTGCAGCCCGGCTGGGTCACCTGGAGGTTGTCAGGCTGCTCCTGGAGCACGGGGCCTCTCTGCACTCGGTCAGCAGCACCGGCCACACCGCCCTGCACATGGCATCCCGGGAGGGCCACCTGGGCGTGGCCGAGGTCCTGCTGGACCGGGGGGCCTTGCTCACTCACATGACCAAGGTAAGGAAGTGGGCGGGAAAGGGTCTCCGTGTGGCATCACTCGGACTGAGGGTGGTTCGACGCACGCCCTGTCACAGGGGGGTGGGGAGGGGGAGCTGGGTGAGGGGCTCTGGGTGCGCGTTCGGGCCTGGTCATGTCTGGAGCACCGTCCCCACCCTCACGGCCCGAGGGGGTGGGGAGGGGGAGCTGGGTGAGGGGCTCTGGGTGGGCGTTCGGGCCTGGTCATGTCTGGAGCACCATCCCCACCCTCACAGCCCGAGGGGTGGGGGTGGGGAGGGGGAGCTGGGTGAGGGGCTCTGGGTGGGCATTCGGGCCTGGTCATGTCTGGAGCACCGTCCCCACCCTGACGGCCCGAGGAGGGGGGCTGGGGGGGACCGGAATCCCACTGCCAACCAAGCGAGACCCTCCCCGCGACCTCAAACCCGGGTTTGCCGCAGGGAGAGCCAGGGACGGCGATGGGGGGCCCGAATCACCATCCTCCACGTGACTCCAGGCCCACCGCCATTTCCCACTCTTCCCTCCCCGCCAAACCCCCTGGGCACGGAGTGGGGGTTTGGACAGGACTGACCAGGCCTGGGTCAGAGGGGAGTCCGGTCCTGAGCGAGGAGAGTGAGGGGTCACTGGGGGGGGGGGGAGGGAGGTGATCACTGTCTGATGCTGTCTGTGGACATGTTCCAGAAAGGATTCAGCCCTCTCCACATGGCTGCCAAGTACGGAAGGTTCCGGATGGCTGAGGTGTTACTGCAGCGCGGCGCAGAGCCAAACAGTGCTGGGAAGGTAAACACCAGCAACAACAACAGCCTCACGCTCACCCTCCCTCCCTCTCTCTCTCTGTCCTGTCTCTCTCTCCCTCACTCCTGTCTCTCTCTCTCTCTCTCTCTCGTCTCGTCTCTCTCCTGTCTCTCCCTCCCCCTCTCTCTCTCTCTCCTATCTCTCTCTCCCTCCCTCTCTCTCTCTCTCTCCTCTCCCTCCCTCTCAGACACGACCCTGCAGAGTGCACTGGAGCAGAGAGTCAGTGACCAGCCAGGGCCTGGTGTTGACCTGCTCTCACCTCCTCCCGTTGACCTTGTGGGAAGGAAGCAGAGCAGCCTGAGGCAGGGACAGGGGCGTGGGGTCCCACGTGCCCTCCTGGCTGAGAAAGGCTTGCCTCTGTTTCAGCGGGAGAAAGCCGTGGATCACCAAATGTTCTTTCGCACTGCCTTCAGCTCTGCAGCAGAGTGACCCAACACAGCCAGGGCACACTCTGAGTGACACTGCTGACACTCTCTCTCTCTCTCTCTGTCTCTCTCTGTCTCTATCTCTCGCTCTCACTCTCTGTCTGTCTCTCTGTCTCTGTCTCTGTCTCTGTCTCTGTCTCTCTCTCTCTCTCACACACACACACACACACACACACACACACACACACACACACACACACTCTGTCTCACATACACACACTGTGACACGCACACATTCTCTGTATCTCTCTGTCTCTCGCATGCACATTTGTGCGCACACTCTCTCTCTCTCTCTCTCTCTCAGTGTCTCTCGTTCACTCTCACTCACTCTGGCGTGCGCCAACACACACATCTCACATCTTATATCCATATGGATCTCTGACACGCTTTCAAACACTCTCTGACACACACACGCCCCCATGGATCCCTCTCTGTCAGGGGGACACCCTTGTGAGACACCCGCACTCCATCATGTGTACACAGACACACACACATATGTTGGTGAGACACACAGACCCAGACACACAGAGATACGGGTGTTTTCTGGATGGAGGGCTGGCGAGAGAGCTCTCTGGGAAGGGAGTTGAGGACCGCATGGCTGTGGGTCTGAGACTGGGAGCTCGAGTGTGTGTGTTGATGGTGAGGGGAGAGGCCTCCTTGCTTTCCTGTACTTAACCCTGTTTGTATCCGACAGAATGGCCTGACCCCTCTCCATGTGGCTGTCCACCATGATAACGCTGACATTGCGGAGCTGTTACTGAAACATCAGGCTTCACCCCACTCTGCAGCTTGGGTAAGCACGGGGGGGGGGGCGGCACACAGAGAGAGACCAGTCACAGAGGGTTCCCCCGAGATGGCATGGCCGTGGGGGAAGCATTGCTGTCAGGGTTGGAAGGTCCCCGTTAGTGCCCAGCGAGCGGTCACTGCAGACAAACCCTTTCCTCCACCCAGCTCGTACACTCCCCTCTCCAGGCAAACACCCCTACCCCCTACACATCTTTGGGATTGTGGGAGGAAGCCAGAGAGCCTGGAGGAAACCCATGCAGACAGGGGGAGAGTGTGCAAACTCCCCCCACACAGACAGACAGACAGTCACCCGAGGCTGGAATCGAACCCGGTCCATCCTGCCAGGAGGCAGCAGGGCTCACCCACCACTGAGCCACTGTAATGTCTGTGTCTGTATCTGTGTGTGAGAGAGAGAGAGGGTGGGAGTGTGTGTGTGTGTGTCAGAGAGAGTGACTGTGTGTGTGAGAGAGGGAGGGTGGGAGTGAATGTGTGTGAGAGAGAGAGGGTGGGAGTGAATGTGTGTGAGAGAGAGAGTAGGAGTGTGTGTGTGAGAGAGAGAGAGAGTGGGATTGAGTGTGTGAGAGAGAGAGAGTGGGAGTGACTGTGTGCGAGAGAGAGAGGGAGTGAGTGTGTGTGCGAGAGAGAGAGGGAGTGAGTGTGTGTGAGAGAGAGAGTGGGAGTGTGTGTGAGAGAGAGAGTGGGAGTGTGTGTGAGAGAGAGAGTGGGAGTGTGTGTGAGAGAGAGAGTGGGAGTGTGTGTGAGAGAGAGAGAGGGAGTGTGTGTGTGAGAGAGAGAGGGAGTGTGTGTGTGAGAGAGAGAGGGAGTGTGTGTGTGAGAGAGAGAGTGAGTGTGTGAGAGAGAGAGGGTGGGAGTGAGTGTGTGAGTGAGGGTGGGAGTGAGTGTGTGAGTGAGTGTGTGAGAGAGAGAGAGTGTGTGTGTGTGTGTGTGAGAGAGAGATCTCCCTGAGCTGTAGCAGTTCCCCCCTGCCCCTGTCCCCCCGTCCCCTGTGTGCCTGATTGTCTGTGCCCCTTCCAGAATGGGTACACACCGTTACACATTGCGGCCAAACAGAACCAGGTGGGCATTGGCACGGCGCTGCTGGAACATGGAGCATCGGCTGACAGTGAGTCCTTCCAGGGAGTCAGCCCATTACACCTGGCTGCACAGGACGGTCACCTCGACATGACAGCGTTACTACTGCAGCACCGAGCCACCGTTAACCTCAGCAGCAAGGTACAGCAGGACTCTCACACACCGGGAGGGGGGGGGCCAGGGGGACGGGAACAGGGGAGAGGGGGAACGGGGAGATGGGACAGGGGACAGGGGGATAGGGGATGGTGGGGAAAGGGACAGGAGGGGAGAGACGGGGAGGGATAGGGGACGGGGGGAGGGAGAGGGGGACAGGGACAGGAGGGGAGAGACAGAGAGGGATAGGGGATAGGAGTCAGGGGGGGGGGGGGGACAGGGGAGAGGGGACAGGGGGAGGGGACAGGGGAATGGGGGGGACAGTGAGGAGGGGACAGAGGATGGGGGGAGGGGGGGGGGGGGGGCAGGGGGAGGGGGCAGGGAGCACTGGAGGGTCTGTTTGGCATTGGGGTTGCTGCTATGCAAATGCAGGGGTCGAGTGGATGAACACTGACGGAGGTATTGACTGTTGGTCCAGGGGTGATCTGTTGGTGCTGATTCCTCCTATCCCTCTGTGTGTGTGTGTGTGTGTTTCCCCCAGAATGGCCTGACAGCGTTACATCTAGTGGCCCAGGAGGACCAAGTGCCAGTCGCTGAGTTACTGACGGACCATGGAGCATCGATGGAGTCAACTACCAGGGTAACACCGCGGGGGGAAGGAATTGGTGAGGGGGGAATTCACCCCAACACGGCCTCCTCCTCCTCCTCCTCCTCTTCTCCCTCTCCCTCGCCCTCGCCTTCGGCCCCTCGCCCCTTCGCCCTCGCCCTCCCCCCCTATCTCCTCGTCCTCTCCCTTTCCCTCCCCCCCTCTCTCCTCGTCCTCTCCCTCCCCCTTCCCCCTTGTTTACAGTAGAGCACGTGGTTCCCGCGGTTACGGGAACATGAGGGGCTCATCATGTTGCCCGAGAGCCAGGAGGGGGCGGCAGGCTGAGTGGCCTCATGGTTGAGTGTGTCCCTTGCTGTGATTGGAGAGTTGGTGTGTTTGTGGGGTGCAGCTTTTCTGCCGTCAGTGCTGTGGGGGGTGCACATGTGGGAGTGGGACCCCCATGGTGGGATCTCCTGGCTCGTGTTTATAATGTCTGTCGCTGACATTGAGGAGCATGTCGGTAGTCTGATTAGGACGTTTGTCGATGGTACAAAGTTAGGCAGAGCTGCAGATAGCACAGATGCATTTTGGAAAGTTTGATACAGGAGGGAAATGCCCACTCAATGGCAGAACCCTCGGTAGCATCACCATAGAGAAGGATATGGGCGTACCGGTCCACTGTTCCCTGAAAGTGTGACAGAAGTGGATAAGGTGGTCAAGAAGGCAGATAACATGCTGACCTTCAACAGGCGGGACATAGACGATAAAAATTGGCAAGTCATGTTGTAGCTGTAGACTACTTTAGTTCTGCAACGTGAGGAATATTGTGTTATCGCACTACGAGAATGATGTGGAGGCTTTAGAGAGGTTACAGGAACAGTTTACCGGGACATTGCTGGGTTTGGAGGACATTAGCAATGAGGAGAGATTGGACAAACTCAGTTTGTTTTCACTTGAATGTTAGAGGCTGAGGGGCGACCTGATAGAAGTTGACAAAATCATGAGAGAGACAGATAGAGTGGATAGTCGAAGTCTTTTTCCCAGGGTAAAAAATGTCAGTTACTGGAGGATATAGGTTGAAGGTAAAAGAGGGAAAGTTGAAAGGAGATGTTAGACATAAGCTTTTTTTAACAGAGAGGGTGGTAAATTCCTGGAATGTGCTGCCAGAGGAAGTGATGGAGGCAGACGCAGTAACAATGTTTAAGAGGCATCACGATGGATACATAAACAGGCAGAGATGGGAGGGATATGGATCACACAGAGGCAAAAGGGTTTTAGTTTAGAAAAATGTCATGGGTCAGCACAAGCTTGGTGGGTCAGAGGGCCTGTGTCTCTCCGGTGTTGCTCTGGTCCAGTTGCGAAGAGAGTGACAGGAGGGCAGACACCTGAGGCCTGAGTGGATCTGACAAAACAGCTCCGTACCACACGGTGGGGTCATCTCACACACCACACGGATTGGTGGGGTGTTGGGTCAGTCAGGGAAAGGGAATGGGCCGAATGGCTTTCTCCTGGCCTTGTGGAACTTGGGGGGGGCAGGGTCAATTTTCAACTTGGTGAAAGGTCGGACAGATGCTGCCTGGAGGCTCCCCTGCTTGGAACAGGTGTGTGTGTGTGTACACTCTGTGATAGCTCATGTACACACTGCACGTTGGCGTTTGTGGCCAGGCAGGGTCAAACACCTCTCTCACTCTCTCTCTGTGTCTCTGTTCCAGAGCGGATACACGCCACTGCACGTGGCCTGTCACTACGGCAACATCAACATGGTGAAGTTCCTGCTCCAGCACAAAGCTAACGTCAATTCCAAAACCAAGGTACAGGGACGATTCTCTCCCTCCTGGGTCCTGCTCTCCTGTGTGTGTGTGTATACCTGAACCTTGCTCTGTGTGTGTGTGTGTGTATACCTGAACCTTGCTCTGTGTGTGTGTGTGTGTGTATACCTGAACCTTGCTCTGTGTGTGTGTGTACCTGAACCTTGCTGTGAGTGTGTGTGTGTGTGTGTCTGTATACCTGAACCTTGCTCTGTGTGTGTGTGTGTGTGTGTGTGTGTGTGTGTGTGTATACCTGAACCTTGCTCTGTGTGTGTGTGTGTATGTACCTGAACCTTGCTCTGTGTGTGTGTGTGTGTGTATACCTGAACCTTGCTCTGTGTGTGTGTGTACCTGAACCTTGCTGTGAGTGTGTGTGTGTGTGTGTCTGTATACCTGAACCTTGCTCTGTGTGTGTGTGTGTGTGTGTATACCTGAACCTTGCTCTGTGTGTGTGTGTATATGCCTGAACCTTGCTCTGTGTGTGTGTGTACCTGAACCTTGCTCTGTGTGTGTGCGTACCTGAACCTTGCTGTGAGTGTGTGTGTGTGTATATATACCTGAACCTTGCTCTGTGTGTGTGTGTGTATGTACCTGAACCTTGCTCTGTGTGTGTGTGTGTGTGTACCTGAACCTTGCTCTGTGTGTGTGTGTACCTGAACCTTGCTGTGAGTGTGTGTCTGTATACCTGAACCTTGCTCTGTGTGTGTGTGTGTGTGTGTGTGTGTGTGTGTGTGTATATACCTGAACCTTGCTCTGTGTGTGTGTGTATATGCCTGAACCTTGCTCTGTGTGTGTGTGTACCTGAACCTTGCTCTGTGTGTGTGCGTACCTGAACCTTGCTGTGAGTGTGTGTGTGTGTATATATACCTGAACCTTGCTCTGTGTGTGTGTGTGTGTACCTGACCCTTGATCTGTATGTGTGTGTGTCTGTGTGTGTACCTGAACCTTGCTCTGTGTGTGTGTGTCTACCTGAACCTTGCTCTGTGTGTGTGTGTACCTGACCCTTGCTCTGTTTGTGTGTGTGTGTGTGTGCGTGTACCTGAACCTTGCTCTGTGTGTGTGTGTGTATATGTGTGTACCTGACCCTTGCTCTGTGTGTGTGTGTACCTGACCCTTGCTCTGTGTGTGTGTGTGTGTGTGTGTGTGTGTATACCTGAACCTTTCTCTGTGTGTGTGTGTATACCTGAACCTTGCTCTGTGTGTGTGTACCTGAACCTTGCTCTGTGTTTGTGTGTGTATGTACC